>NC_083417.1:2479184-2506645 GCF_020745735.1 Hemiscyllium ocellatum
GGTACAGATGTCCTGCCTTCAGTTCCCATCGGTTCCACCGAACAGAAAGCTCCTGGAGACTCTGAGCTGAGCTTCTTGGGGAAAGGCTTTCTGCTGGTGCTCCCTCGGCCAACCATTGAGTCAACATCCCCGATCCACCCAGTCTCCTGATGAAGGGCTAGTGCCCGAAACATCGACTCTCCTGCTCTTTGGATGCTGCCTGACCTGCTGAGCTTTTCCAGCAACACATTTTCAGGTCAGTGTCAGTGGGTCAGAGGTCAGTGTCTACGGGTCAGGGGTCAGTGTCAGAGGGGCAGGGGTCAGTGTCTGAGGGTCGGGTCAGTATCTGAAGATCAGGGGTCAGTGTCTGAGGGTCAGCAAGCAGTGTCTGAGGGTCAGGGGTCAATGTCTGAGGGTCAGGGGTCAGAGTCAGAGGGTCAGGGTTCAATGTCTAAGGGTCAGGGGTCAGTGTCAGAGGGTCAGGTGTCAGTATGTGAGGGTCAGGGGTCAATGTCTAAGGGTCAAAGGTCAGTGTCTGAGGGTCAGGGGTCAATGTCCTGAAGAAGGGCTTATGCCCGAAACGTCGATTCACCTGCTCCTTGGATGCTGCCTGACCTGCTGCGTTTTTCCAGCAACACATTTTCAGCTCTGATCTCCAGCATCTGCAGTCCTCACTTTCTCCTCAATGTCTGAGGGTCAAGGGTCAGTGTCTGAGAGTCAGGAGTCTGTGTCTGAGAGTCAGGTGCCAGTATCTGAGGGTCAGGGGTCAGTGTGAGTTAGGGAATGGTTTCAGAGGGTCAGGGGTCAAGGTCTAAGGGTCTGGGGTCTGTGTCAGAGGGTCAGGGGTCAGTATCTGAGGGTCAGGGGTCAGTGAGTGTTAGGGAACGGTTTCAGAGTGTCAGTTCTGGTGTCTGAGGGTGGAATCGCAGGAGGTAACTTGCTCAGGTGAGTTTATGACCAGCCTCTGAGCACCCTCCAGCTTTGAGTGGGGTCACAGTGTGCAGACTGACCCCTGACCCTGAGCTGGGTAGGGGGCTGTGGGTTAAGAAGACTCTGGTTCCCTGTCCATGGTAGACTCTGATCCCAGGGAGGAGGGAAGCCTTCAGCTTCGAGAGTGTGAGGGAAGGGAGTTTTCTCTGATAATGTTGATTTTCCTGTCACCCTTCCTGTCTAACCTGACCAGAGGGATGGTCGCGATGTTGGGCAGTGTGCCATGCCCCAGAGCCCAGTCTATGTTACCACCACAGGACGGGGCACGAGAGGGGACCAACGACAAACTAGACCCAGCTGTTGGCACATTCACATGTGCCAGCCATTGTTACAAATCCCCTCACTCACAAACCTGCATTCCTTCTCCAACTCCTTAAACTCAATCGACCATAAGAAATACAAACAGGCCATTCGGCCCCTCGAGCCTGTTACGTCACTCAATAGGATCACAGCTGATCGACATTTCCCTGCCTTCTTCCTGTGACCCTTGATTGGACGACAGTTCAGGAGGTGGTTATAAAACACACTGTATAACATTTTATACACATTCATTGCTGGCCATCCCTAACTGCCCTTGAACTGAGAGACTGGTTGGGCCATTCCAGGGGAAGGTAATTGTCCAAACCCATTACTGGAATCCCAATGGATCCCAGAATAATGCTGTAAAATTAACACAGGCACAAGGTGCTTGGAGCTATTAGTTTGTGGGAAATGGTAATTATATCTCATTTAGTGTCATCTCAGTTTCCCAACAATGTAGGGATTGAGAGCAATCAGACATCGAACCAGCAACTGCAGAGAGAAACCCACAGGATTCTTACTGATCCTTTTATCATTTCAAAGTAGTTTTAGTTGCCAATAATTATCTGAACACAAATGCGTCTGAAATTAAAGTGAGTGGGTGTAAATATTTTGAAGAATGTGCTGTGTTACAGCCTGAGTAATGATCTTCAGTTTCACACCATGCTCATTAATATCAGGAACCTTCAATTTCTGTACAAACCCCTCTCAGTGGCATTGAGACTCTGAATGTGGGCACAGTCCCCTCCTGGAGCAGTGTGTACACACACACACACACACAAACACACACACACACACACACACACACACACACACAGACACACACAAACACACACCTAGACACACGCACCCACATAGAAATACACACCCATACACACACACACACATAGACACACACACACACTCACGTAGACACACACACTCACATAGACATACACAGACACACACACACATACACACACACAGACACACACGTAGACACACACACACCCACATAGAAATACACACCCATACACACACACACATAGACACACACACACATACACACACACTCACGTAGACACACTCACATAGATATACACACACACCCACGTAGACACACACACACCACATAGACATACACAGATACACACACACACATACACACACATCGACACACACACACACCCATATAGACACACACACACACCCACACCCACACCCACACCCACATAGACACACCACTCAAACACATGTGCACCCTATCTCAAAATACACTCACACACACCCTCACACACAAATACTCAGACATGCACACACTCTCATCTACACACAACCTCACAAACAAACAGGCACACACCCAAACCCACCCCATAGACACCAACAACACACACACACACACACACACACACACGTAGACACACATGCAAACACACTCATACACAAGCACACAAACACTCACGCAAATACATACACACATGGTACAGAGGGTCAGTAATGAATCAGTTGGGAGTGCAGGAGAACTTTAGTTGGGAGAGGTGAGAATGTGTAACCTCGGTAGAATGGAATTGTGACTTTTTTTTACAAGAAGGTATGGTGAAAAGATGCTGTACCATGGCACCTATAGAAATAGCAAAGGCATAGATTAGATTAGATTACTTACAGTGTGGCAACAGGCCCTTCGGCCCAACAAGTCCACACCGACCTGCCGAAGAGCAACCCACCCAGACCCATACCCCTACATTTACCCCTTCACCTAACTCCGTAGGCAATTCAGCATGGCCAATTCACCTGACCTGCACGTCTTTTGGACTGTGGGAGGAAACCGGAGCACCCGGAGGAAACCCACGCAGACACGGGGAGAATGTGCAAACTCCACACAGTCAGTCGCCTGAGTTGGGAATTGAACCCGGGTCCCTGGCGCTGTGAGGCAGCAGTGCTAACCACTGTGCCACAATTTTTAATAAATTACGATAGACTCCATCTCAGTTTAATTCCTGGCTCCAAGTTTTGGGAAAAGACCGCCAATCAGGGTCACTGGAATACTGAGCTAGAAACTGCCTCTGAAGCTGCCCCATGGCATCTTGTCACCATTCCCATGAAGAGAGATGTTTCAAAACCCATCACAGGAATTCAGTGCCGTCAGATCCTGTGCTGTCAGATCCCGTGATGCCAGATCCCGTGCCGTCAGATCCTGTGCTGTCAGATCTTGTGATGTCAGATCCCGTGATGCCAGATCCCGTGCTGTCAGATCCCGTGTTATCAGATCCCGTGTTATCAGATCCCAGGCTGAAACCATCTCTGACACAGATCCATTGTTCGGGTGAAGCTGGTGAATGTGACAAGCTGGGAATGAGAGGGTGAACCATGGGGAGGCAGGCAGCTGGGTGGGTGGCTGGGGGATAGCACTGATGGGCCGATTGTGTTGTTAGCAAAGTGCAGCGGGTATACAGAAACACACACAGTCTCTTCACTGTCACTGGGTCAGAATCCTGGGATTCCCTCCCTAAGTGCATTGTGGGTCTACCCACAGCACATGGACTGCAGCGGGTCAAGGAGGCAGCTCACCCCCACCTTCTCAAGGGGCAACTAGGGATGGGCAATAATGCTGGCTGAGTCAGCAACACTTATCCTGTGAATGAGTAAAAGCAAGATAAGCTGACATGTACACAGAGAAACACATACATATACAAGACATCCATGTAAACAAACGTGTGTTATTGGGAGAGCATTGCCGGATGATGGGAGCTGCAATTGGACAGATTGAGTGCTCCCAGCAGTCTGGCCGGTAACATTGCACATGACTTGTTCAAACACGCCGTGTATTCACATCTGGCAAGCTGCCCCTCCACCACTCACACAGTCAGAGCCAGCTTCAGTATTTTGCTGACATGTTTTGGCTCCAGGGGAACTAGCGCAGTCAACAAAACTGGCCCCAGCCCATTTGTTCCTGTATTCTGGTGATCACTATCTGTCTCCCAGTATCTCCATCTCGCTCACTCTCTGTTTTACTCTCTCCATCTCTGCTGCTGCTGCTAACATGAGATCGGTTACAGCCTAACGGACGGTTACCCACTCTGGTGAAAGCACCTCACCTTTCGATCCAATGAACCCGTTTCTGGTTTTATCCCCATTCCCCTGTGCCCCACAACCCCACAGGCCGAGCTGCATTTGCCTGTCTCCTTCAACCCCTTGGCCCAGTCACACTTGCCCCTGGCCTTGGCTCTGACACCATCAGCTCGTTCTGTCGGGTCAGTGTTAGAATATCCTCAGGGTACAGTGACGAGGCAGCAGACTGGGGACCCATTCCTGCTGTCAGGGTGGTTTTCCACAAGGCGGGAGCTGATTGAAGAGTTTCTGAAGATCTTTTTGTTTTTGATGAATGGATCAGAAGGACAAAGGTCTCCAAAATAACACAACGGCCTTGAGCCGAGGCCTGGTCAGGAGGCCGGTTGCTCGGTGACACTGGGCAGGATCTGAGCGTGTTGTGTGTGTGTGGGGGGGGGGGGGGGGGGAAGGTTTCAGAGGCTGAGCTGGTTTTCCTGTTGGATCTCACCAAGCGTCCCACATTAATTGGTATCCCATCCCTCGGGGTGACATCTTTAACCAGGCACCGTCTCCATAGCAACTGGCTGCTCAGCGGAGATTCCCCCAGATGCGGCATCCCCTCCATCCCCAGGGCAGGTCAGTTGCTGGGCACTGTGCTGCTCGACTGTGGAAGACCTCAGGAGGGAAGGGGGATGTTTGTCTGGGAGTAACCCTCCAGAGTGGACTGTTGGAGAGGGGGAGGATGCTCTGGCCGTGCCAGCCTGGTCTGAGACCTCCTCCTGAGTGATGAGGTTTGGGATGGAGGACTCCAGTGCGGCAGGCAGGGTCACTGCCGGGCCCACAGAACCCACCTCCATACTGTCTCACACACTCAGCACCCAGCGGCACATCCGCTCCCCACCCTCACTCCCTCCACATGCACCCCCTCACCCCTCACACACTCACCACCTCACCCCTCACACACTCACCCCTCAAACACTCACCCCCTCACCCCTCACACCCCTCACCCCTCACCCCCTCACACCCCTCAACCCTCACACCCTCACACCCTCACCCCTCACACCCTCACACCCCTCACCCCTCACGCCCACACCCCTCACCCGCTCACCCCTCACACCCTCACAACCCTCACCCCTCACCCCTCATCACCTCACACACTCACCCCCTCACCCCTCACACACTCACCCCCTCACCCCTCACACACTCACACCCCTCACCCCTCACACCCTCACACCTTCACCCCCTCACACCCTCACACCATCACCCCTCACCCCTCACTCCCCTCACACCCCTCACCCCCTCACACGCTCACATCCTCACCCCTCACACCCTCACAACCCTCACACCGTCACCCCTCACCCCTCATTCCACACACCCCTCACACCCTCACACCCCTCACCCCTCACCCCTCACTTCTCACACCCTCACACCCGTCACCCCTCACTTCTCCCACCCTCACACCCCTCACCCCCTCACTCCTCACCCTCACTCCCCATACCCCTCACACCCTCACACCCTTCACCCCTCACCCCTCACTCCACACACCCCGCACACCCCTCACCCCTCACCCCTCACACCCTCACCCCCTCACACCCTCACACCCCTCACCCCTCACCCCCTCACACCCCTCACACCCTCACTCCCCTCACACCCTCACCCCTCACACCCTCACAACCCTCACCACTCACCCCTCACACCCCTCACCCCCTCACACCCCTCACCCGCTCACCCCTCACACCCTCACAACCCTCACCCCTCACCCCTCATCACCTCACACACTCATCCCCACACCCCTCACACACTCATCCCCTCACCCCTCACACACTCACACCCCTCATCCCTCACACCCTCACCCCCTCACACCCTCACCCCTCACCCCTCACTCCCCTCACACCCCTCATCCCCTCACATGCTCACATCCTCACCCCTCACACCCTCACAACCCTCACACCGTCACCCTCACCCCTCACTCCACACACCCCTCACACCCTCACACCCCTCACCCCTCACCCCTCACTTCTCACACCCTCACACCCCTCACCCCTCACTTCTCACACCCTCACACCCCTCACCCCTCACCCACTCACTCCTCACCCTCACTCCCCATACCCCTCACCCCCTCACACCCCTCACCCGCTCACCCCTCACACCCTCACAACCCTCACCCCTCACCCCTCATCACCTCACACACTCATCCCCACACCCCTCACACACTCATCCCCTCACCCCTCACACACTCACACCCCTCATCCCTCACACCCTCACCCCCTCACACCCTCACCCCTCACCCCTCACTCCCCTCACACCCCTCATCCCCTCACATGCTCACATCCTCACCCCTCACACCCTCACAACCCTCACACCGTCACCCTCACCCCTCACTCCACACACCCCTCACACCCTCACACCCCTCACCCCTCACCCCTCACTTCTCACACCCTCACACCCCTCACCCCTCACTTCTCACACCCTCACACCCCTCACCCCTCACCCACTCACTCCTCACCCTCACTCCCCATACCCCTCACACCCTCACACCCCTCACCCCTCACCCCTCACTCCTCACACCCTCACACCCCTCACACCCTCACCCCTCACTCCCTTACCCCTCACCCCTCACACCCCTCACCGGTTCACCACCTCACACCCCCACACCCCTCACACCCTTACCCCTCACCCCTCACCCCCACATCACCTCACCCCCTCACCCCTCACCCCTCACTCCCCTCACACCCCTCACCCCCTTATACCCCTCAAGCCCTCACACCTCTCAAATCCTCACACCCCTAAACCCCTCACACCCCTCACCCCTCACACCACTCACCCCCTCACACCCCTCACACCCCTAAACCCCTCACCCCCTCACCCCCTCACTCCCCTCACCCCCTCACCCCCTCACACCCCTCACCCCTCACACCACTCACCCCCTCACACCCCTCACCCCCTCACACCCCTCACCCCCTCACTCCCCTCACCCCCTCACACCCCTCACCAGGCCTTCCCCCCTCCCCACCATCCAACATGACACCCAACTCCTTGTTCCCCTCCCTTCTGTCATCCCCCAGTGATGACGCCCAACAAGGGGGGGGGGTGTCACTCCGCGGGGTGAGGGGGGCGGTGCTGGTGAGGCTCTTTTTGTCAGGTTGCCCCCCCGAGGGTACATTCCTCACCCAGCCGCGATAAGGGAAATGTGGAACATCCATTCACCTCACATCGAGAACGTCATCCACACTCACCAGATCCCGGATCCCACTGTGACCGGGTCCCAGATCCCACAGTGACCGGGTCCCTGATCCCACAGGGACCGGGCCCCTGATCCCACAGTGACCGGGTCCCAGATCCCATAGTGACCGGGTCGCTGATCCCACGGTGACCGGGTCCCAGATCCCACAGTGACCGGGTCCCAGATCCCACAGTGACTGAATCCCAGATCCCACAGTGACCGGGTCCCAGATCCCACTGTGACCGGTTCCCAGATCCCACTGTGACCGGGTCCCTGATCTCACAGTGACCGGGTCCCAGATCCCACAGTGACCGGGTCCCTGATCTCACAGTGACCGGGTCCCAGATCCCACAGTGACCGGGTCCCTGATCCCACAGTGACCGGGTCCCAGATCCCACAGTGACCGGGTCCCTGATCCCACAGTGACCGGGTCCCTGATCTCACTGTGACCGGGTCCCAGATCCCACAGTGACCGGGTCCCAAATTCCACAGTGACCGGGTTCCAGATCCCACAGTGACCGGATTCCTGATCCCACAGTGACCAAATCCCAGATCCCACAGTGACCGGGTCCCAGATCCCACAGTGACCGGGTCCCAGATCCCCCAGTGACCGGGTCCCTGATCCCACAGTGACTGGGTCCCAGATCCCACAGTGACCGGGTCCCAGATCCCACAGTGACCGGGTCCCTGATCCCACAGTGACCGGATCCCAGATCCCACAGTGACCGGGTCCCTGATCCCACAATGACCGGGTCCCTGATCCCACAGTGACCGGGTCCCTGATCCCACAGTGACTGGGTCTCTGTCCTAGCCCCTCTATTGCCCCAGTGAAAGCTGAAAAGTCTCCCGCTCAGTCGGACCCCCTGACAATGTGTTCTCCCCTCCCACCGGACGAATGCAGAGGGAGCTCAGGCCATTCCCCCACCATTCCTGCTCCCTCACTGCACCTCCCTCTCTCATCATCTCTCGCCCCCTGCTTTTGCCCCTCGATATTCTCCCCTCTGCCATCCCTCTCAGTTCACTTTAACCCCCACCTCCGGGGAGATAGGGTCATCAACAAACCTCCAGGTGTTCCTCACCCCCCCACACATCCCCCCTCACCCTAACCCCCATCACCCCCCACTGCCCCTCACTCAACTAATGGCAGACAATCTTTCAGGATCACTTGCGGTATGGTGGGTCTAAGGGTGAGAGTGGGGGTGAGGGAGAGAGTGGGGCTGAGGGTGAGAGTGGGGGTGAGGGAGAGAGTGGGGCTGAGGGTGAGAGTGGGGGTGAGGGAGAGAGTGGGGCTGAGGGTGAGAGTGGGGGTGAGGGTGTGAGTGGGGGTGAGGGAGAGAGTGGGGGTGAGGGAGAGAGTGGGGGTGAGGGTGTGATTGGATGTGAGGGTGAGAGTGTGGGTGAGGGAGAGAGTGGGTGTGAGCATGTGAGTGGGTGTGAGGGTGAGAGTGTGGGTGAGAGTGAGAGTGGGGGGAGGGAGAGTGCGGGTGTGAGGGAGAGAGTGGGGGTGAGGGAGAGAGTGGGTGTGTGGGTGAGAGTGGGGGTGAGGATGAGAGTGGGGATGAGGATGAGAGTGGGGGTGAGGGTGAGAGTGGGGGTAAGGGAGAGAGTGGGGTGAGGGTGAGAGTGGGGGTGAGAGTGGGGGTGGGGTTGGGGGTGGGTGTGAGGATGAGAGTGGGTGTGAGGGTAAGAGTGGGGGTGAGTGGGGGTGAGGATGAGAATGGGGGTGAGGGTGAAGGTGAGAGTGGGGGTGGGGGTGGGTTTGGGGGTGTGGGTGGGGGTGGGGTGTTGTTTTGGTGGTGTCAGTGTTGTGTTCTGGCCGTACTCACAGCTGGAGGAATGTGAACAGGTTTACCCCCCCCCCCCCCTCTCTGAACAAAGATAGACTGGCTGTGGAGAGAATATGGAGCCTATTGACTGGGCCCGATGTCTGGGGATGGAGGAGGCGTGGAGGAGGTTGGCTCTGTAACCTTTGGAGTTTAAAGGAATGAGAGGTCCCTTATTGACACAGAGTGTGGAGCCACACCTCCTCCCTCAGTGCCTCCCTGTGGAACTGAGTGATCCCGCACGGACTCAGGACCACATTCAGACCAACATCTGACAGAACTACCAGGACATACAACAAATTCCAAACCGCTAGGAAGGGCTTATGCCTGAAACATCAACTCTCCTGCTCCTCGGATACTGCCTGACCTGCTGTGCTTTTCCAGCACCACACTCTTCATCTTTGATCTCCAGCATCTGTGGTCCTCCCTTCCCCCTACCTTATTGAAATGGACAAGACACTTGACAGTGGAGATGTGGACAGATAGTTTCCCCTTGTGGGAGAGTCCAGGACCAGAAGGAGTCATCTCAGGGGGGTGGGGGGGGGTGGGGAGGGGTCACCATATACGACAGGGATGAGGAGGAATTTCTTCCCTCAGAGGGGAGTGAATCTGTGGAACTCTTCCCCACAGAGGCGTGTCACAGCTGGGTCATTGAGTATATTCCAGACTGAGAGAGAGAGAGATTTTTAATCAGGAAAAGGATCAAGGATAATGGGGAAAAGACATGAGGATTCTCAGATCAGCCATGATTGTATTATCTGGAGGAGCGGACACGATGGGCTGAATGGTCTCCTGCCCCTATAGCTTCCCGCTGTGTGAAGTCATTGTTTGAAGGAGGTGATTGCAGCAGGTGGCTAACTCTGGAGTGAAAATGGGGATGTCAGGTCATCGTCTCTGATCAGGAACACATCTGGAACGTTCCTTCACTCCCTGGCACCTGCCCACGTTCTGCTGTCCAAGCTGAGGCCCGGCCATTACCCGACAAAGGCAAAATACTGAGGATGCTGATGATCTGAAATAAACAGAGAATGCTGGAGAAACTCTCAGCAGAAAGAGAAACTGAGCTAATGTTTGAAGACTGAGTGACTCCTCGGAGCTTTCTGGTTCGGTTTGAATGGGATGCTGAGTTGTTCTTTGCCTGGCCGGTCTCAGGCGCCCAGTTGGAGTGCTGCTGGTTTATTTGGGATATTTGTCAGCATTGGTGATGTTTTGGGAATTTTCACAAAGTGAATTTCCACGGCACATTTCTCTTCCCCCGTCCCCTCATCAGACACAGTGTCTCCTGGAGCCATGGGAATGATCACCTTTACACCCATCTCAGTACAACCCTGGTATCCAGGTACAAACCCGTCACCATCCTGGAAAGTCCATGCTTGTTCCTTCTGTATTGTTTTGCCTGGTTTATTAACTGAGATGTTGTTCTCACTTTGTCATATTTTAAAGACCTAACTTAGTAAAATATAACTTTTATTTCCATTTCACATTTCCTGGTGTGACTGTTCGAGGAGCCACTGAATGTAATTGGAAGGATACAGCGCAGCGTGGTAGTTTCCATCACCTTTTGTTAAAATGATTTGTTCACACGATGTGGATGTTATAGTGACCTGCAGTTGGGTCAATGCAGCATGACACTGTGTGAACCATCTCCATGCCTGAACTGGGTGCAAGGTGAATCTCTCCAGGAAGTGCCGCTCAGGGGAGGTCACATGACACAAAATTGCACACACTATCATTGACATTTTGAGTTCCCCCACAGTTTAGAACACAGACAGCTGTTTTCCCGCTGTTTGTTCCTCCTCAGTTCCTGCACATACCGTCTTTAAACCTCTGATTGTCACGTGTGCACATTGTCATTAGCTGTTCACCAGACTGATGGCCCTCCCTGGTATCACTAACACAATACCATTGTCTGTTTTATTGCCATCAGTGGCAGCTCTGGGGCTCGCTGAGGGTGGTTTTTCAGACTGTGAGACAGTGTCGGTGTGTGACAGTGTCAGTGTGTGTGTGAGACAGTGTGTGTGTGTGACAGTGTCTGTGTGTATGACTCTGTGTGTGTGTGTGTGTGTGAGACAGTGTGTGTGTGTGACAGTGTCTGTGTGTGTGACAGTGTCTGTGTGTGAGACATTGTCTGTGTGTGACAGTGTCTGTGTGTGTGACTGTGTGTGTGTGAGACAGTGTCAGTGTGTGTGACAGTGTGTGTGTGTGAGACTGTGTGTGTGTGTGTGTGTGACAGTGTCAGTGTGTGTGACAGTGTGTGTGTGTGAGACTGTGTGTGTGTGTGTGTGACAGTGTCTGTGTGTGAGACAGTGTGTGTGTGTGAGACAGTGTCTGTGTGTGTGACTGTGTGTGTGTGTGTGTGTGAGAGACAGTGTCTGTGTGTGTGACTGTGTGTGTGTGTGTGTGTGTGTGTGTGTGACAGTGTCGGTGTGTGAGACAGTGTATGTCTGTGTGACAGTGTATGTCTGTGTGACAGTGTGTGTGTGTGTGAGACAGTGTGTGTGTGTGTGACAGAGTGTGTGTGTGTGACAGTGTCGGTGTGTGAGACAGTATATGTCTGTGTGACAGTGTCTGTGTGTGTGTGTGACAGGGTGTGTGTGTGTGACAGTGTCGGTGTGTGAGACAGTATATGTGTGTGTGACAGTGTCAGTGTGTGACAGTGTCTGTGTGTGTGAGACAGGTGCAAGAGACCCCGGGTGAACTACCTGTCAGGAACAAGTTGAAGTTTTTGGAAACAGTGGAGACAGATGACCCTGCCAGTCCGCGAGGCGGCCAGGTCTGTCAATCATAAGTTGGCGCAGAGGCAGAGTGGAAGAGTCGGACATCGCACAGAGCCGTGGGAATAGGGGACTCCATAGTGAGAGGAACTGACCGGGGTTTTTGTGGCAGCAGACGGAGCTTAAGGATGGTGTGTTGCCTTCCTGGTGCCAGGGTTAAAGATATCACAGACAGAGTGCAGGAAATCCTCAAGGACGAAGGTGAAGAGCCACACGTGGTGGTACATGTCGGCACAAATGATGTTGGGAAGAAGAGGAGGAACATACTACAGCGGGACTTCGGAGAACTAGGAAGAAGGCTGAAAGCAGGACGTCCAGGGTGGTTATCTCCGGTTTGTTTCCAGTTCCTCGGGCTGGTGAGGCCAGAAACAGAGAGATAATGGACTTGAACGTGTGGTTGGGGAACTGGTGCAGGAAGCAATGATTTAATTTCTTGGATCACTGGGGTATGTTTTGTGGAAAGCATAAATTCTACAAGAGAGACGGTTTGCACCTTAATAGGTTAGGGACCAGCATTCTGGCAGGCAGGTTTGCTACTACAACACAGCTACGTTTAAACTAAGTAAAGGGTGGGGTGGGGGGGAGCAAACTCGATGTTTAAGAAGGAAATTAAAGGGAAAGTTAGAACATGGGAAGTCAAGAAAGACAACTGTATCAATGAGGCAGAAACCTCAGAAAGGGATCATGCTGTAAGGTTGAGTGAAATAGGAGTTGATGTGAAGGGTGAGGGCAGTAACAAATTAAAAATATTATACATGAATGCATGAAGCATTAGACATAAGATGGATGAGCTTGAGGCTCTTTTGGAAATTGGCAGATACGATATTGTGGGGATAACTGAGATGTGGCTTCAAGTGGACAGGGTCTGGGAAATGAATATTCAAGGCTACACGTGCTATCGTAAGGACAGACTGACGGGCAGAGGAGGTGGGGTGGCCTTGTTGGTAAGGGATGATATTCAGTCCCTTGCGCGGGGGGACCTAGATTCAAGGGATGTAGAGTCAGTGTGGATAGAGCTGAGAAATACTAAGGGTAAAAAGACCCTCTTGGGAGTTATCTACAGGCCCCCAGACAGTAGTCTGGAAGTCGGATGTAAGTTAAATCAGGAGCTGAAATTGGCCTGTCGTAAAGATGTTACTACAGTTGTTATGGGGGATTTCAACATGCAGGTAGACTGGGAGAATCAGGATGGTATTGGACCTCAAGAAAGAGACTTTGTGGAGTGCCTCAGAGATGGATTCTTAGAGCAGCTGGTGCTGGAGCCGACCAGGGAGAAGTCAATTCTGGATCTGGTATTGTGTAATGAACCAGAATTGATCAGGGACCACGAAGTGAAGGAGCCGTTGGGAAGTAGTGACCATAATACAATAAGCTTCAATCTGCAATTTGAGAGGGAGAGGGTACAATCGGAACTGACAATATTTCTGTTGAATAAAGGGAACTATGGAGCTATGAGGGAGGATCTGGCCAAAGTTCAATGGTGCAATACCTTAGCAGGGATGACAGTGGAGGAACAATGGCAGATATTTCTGTGTATAATGCAGAAGATGCAGGATCAGTTCATTCCAAAAAGGAAGAAAGATCCTAGGAGGAGGCATGGATGGCCGTGGCTGACGAGGGAAGTTAAGAAACATATAAAGTTAAAAGAGAAAACGTATAACATAGCAAAGATAAGTGGGAATACGGAGGAATGGGAAGCTTTTAAAGAACAACAGAGGGACAGGTGTTTACCAAATGGGTTTCAACATTGTATAATGACCCCAAAGCAGCTGTTATTACTAATGGGTTAAGATCGGATGGCTTCAGTGTGGGTAGGGGCTGCCGTCAAGGATGTCCTCTCTCACCATTGTTGTTTACACTGATAATCGAACCATTAGCAGAAGCCACCCGGACTGATCCTAATATAACGGCCCCGAGGATTGGTACAGGTAAACACAAAATTACCCTCTATGCAGATGACGTTCTCTTATTCCTCAGTAATCCTTTAACGTCAGTGCCTCGTCTAATTCAAGTTATTAATACATTTAGTGCATTCTCAGGCTATAAAATTAATTTTTCAAAATCGGAAGCCATGCCAATGGGTGGTCTGGCTATGATACCCCACTTAATGGACGGATCCCCTTTTCCCTTCCGTTGGTCCCTGGAGGGCTTCTTATATTTAGGTATTTTTATCACGCCAGTATTTGGTCAGCTGTATAGGGCTAATTTTGTATAATTAATGGAAAGGATAAGGCAGGACCTCCAGCGATGGAGAGACCTTCCGACTTCCTGGCTAGGTAGAATAGCATTAATTAAAATGAATGTTCTGCCCCGTCTCTTATATCCTATGAGAATGCTCCCGCTGATGCTGCCAAGGCTAGCCCAACGTAAATTATATGGCTGGTTGGGCTCCTTTATTTGGAACCATAGACGGCCCCTTATTAAGCTGAAGAAGCTACAGCTTCCACAGGCAAGGGGAGGACTGGACTTCCCAGACTTTAGGAAATATCAGTTAAGCTCCCTACTAAGTTACATAGCTGATTGGGTTTCATCTGATCCACAATCAATTTGGCTGGATATCGAAGCCTCCCAAGTAAAATACCCACTTATTAACCTTTTATTTTCAGATAAGAGGAAAATCATTACAGACCACTGTAAAAATCCCATAATATTAAACACAATTAAGGCCTGGAATATAATGCGGCAAAATGAGGGTAACTCACATAAAACATCCCCCCATGCGCCAATAGTAGGCGCATGGGGATTCCAACCGGGGATTACAGATGCCACCTTTAAACTCTGGAGATCCAGGGGCATCTCATGCTTAGGGGACCTATTTAAAGATGGGATCCTGATGTCCTTTGAGCAGCTGCGTCTGAAATTCGGAATACCTAATGGGGATCTCTTTCGATACTTCCAAGTTCGAGATTATATACAGAAGAAGACTACATTAATAGATAGTCTTTATAAATCAGACAGAGAACGTAATGTCCTACGACCAGCGGGGGTATCCTCCATTAGTACTATATACCATTTGCTACATGATGGAGTTTCAGGAGACATGGATGACCTGCTTAAAACATGGGAGCAGGACTTGGGGCTAGAAATCTCTGAGGATATGTGGAATGACATTTGGGAAAATGCTAGAAGAATTGCTATCTGTAACAGAACTCAGGCTATCCAACTAAAGATACTTCATAGGGCCCATATAGCTCCGGCTCGACTGGCAAAATTTAAGGCAGGAGCATCTCCAATGTGTCCCAAATGCAAAATAGAGGTGGGTACTCTTGCACATTGTCTGTGGACTTGTCAGAAAATCCGCAGATACTGGACTAAAGTGGCAAATACCCTGACAGAAATTTTAGGAACGGAAATTAGGGTGGACCCTGTATCTCTCCTTTTGGGCTTTTCGAACCTCTCATCTCTGGATATGCATGGGAAGAGACTATTTTCTATTCTCTCTTTCTGTGCAAGGAAAAATATTTTGGTGAACTGGGTGGCTGAGGGCCCCCCGGACTTTCAAATTGGCACAGATTAATTATGGAATATATCCCCCTTGTCTTCCTCACAAATATGGTGCACCGAAAGACTGAATTATTTTATAAAATATGGCAGCCCTTTTTGAATTATATAAATGCAGATATTTCGGCTATCCTAACAAGGGCTTTTATTTAGTGAAGATTTTAGATCTGGCTGCTCCGGGGCCCCTTGGGAGAGGAATCCTGCGCGAATACGGGTTTTATTATATTTGATGTTTATACATTCCGAGCATGTAAGAGACTTAGGTATACTGGTTAGTAGACTCTGGTTAGTTATAGGTTAGATTAGTAGAAAGTTGAGTTTTTTTTTTCTTTCTTCGATTCTTGTTTTTTTTTCTTTTTCTTTTTGTTTTCTTTCTTTTTCTTTTCTTCGTGCCTACTTTCACAACCAAGACTCCCGCCCACCCTCTGACGACCCCTTCTCCCGCCTCCAACACACCCCATCCACCTGGACACCCCGTGCTGGCCTCCTACCCGCCCTCGACCTCTTTATAGCCAACTGCCGCCGTGACATCAACCGACTCAACCTGTCCACCCCTCTCACCCACTCCAACCTCTCACCCTCAGAACGTGCAGCCCTCCACTCCCTCCGCTCCAATCCCAACCTCACCATCAAACCCGCAGACAAGGGAGGCGCGGTAGTAGTTTGGCGCACTGACCTGTACACCGCTGAAGCCAAACGCCAGCTCGCGGACGCCTCCTCTTATCGCCCCCTTGACCACGACCCCACCTCCCACCACCAAACCATCATCTCCCAGACCATCCAGGACCTCATCACCTCAGGGGATCTCCCATCCACCGCCTCCAACCTCATAGTCCCACAACCCCGCACCGCCCGTTTCTACCTCCTGCCCAAAATCCACAAACCCGACTGCCCCGGCCGACCCATTGTCTCAGCCTGATCCTGCCCCACCGAACTCATCTCCCAATACCTCGACACGGTCCTGTCCCCTTTAGTCCAAGAACTCCCCACCTACGTTCGGGACACCACCCACGCCCTCCACCTCCTCCAGGATTTTCGCTTCCCCGGTCCCCAACGCCTTATTTTCACTATGGACATCCAGTCCCTGTACACCTCCATCCCCCATCACGAAGGACTCAAAGCCCTCCGCTTCTTCCTTTCCCGCCGCACCAACCAGTACCCTTCCACTGACACCCTCCTTCGACTGACTGAACTGGTCCTCACCCTGAATAACTTCTCTTTTCAATCCTCCCACTTCCTCCAAACTAAAGGAGTTGCCATGGGCACCCGCATGGGCCCCAGCTATGCCTGCCTCTTCGTAGGATATGTGGAACAGTCCATCTTCCGCAACTACACTGGCACCATCCCCCACCTTTTCCTCCGCTACATCGATGACTGTATCGGCGCTGCCTCGTGCTCCCACGAGGAGGTTGAACAGTTCATCAACTTTACTAACACCTTCCATCCCGACCTCAAATTCACCTAGACTGTCTCAGACTCCTCCCTCCCCTTCCTAGACCTTTCCATTTCTATCTCGGGCGACCGACTCAACACAGACATCTATTATAAACCGACTGACTCCCACAGCTACCTGGACTACACCTCCTCCCACCCTGCCCCCTGTAAAAACGCCATCCCATATTCCCAATTCCTTCGTCTCCGCCGCATCTGCTCCCAGGAGGACCAACTCCAACACCGCACAGCCCAGATGGCCTCCTTCTTCAAGGACCGCAGATTCCCCCCAGACGTGATCGACGATGCCCTCCACCGCATCTCCTCCACTTCCCGCTCCTTCGCCCTTGAGCCCCGCTCCTCCAACCGCCACCAAGACAGAACCCCACTGGTTCTCACCTACCACCCCACCAACCTGTGCATACAACGTATTATCCGCCGCCATTTCCGCCACCTCCAAACGGACCCCACCACCAAGGATATATTTCCCTCCCCTCCCCTATCAGCATTCCACAAGGACCACTCCCTTCGTGACTCCCTTGTCAGATCCACACCCCCCACCAACCCAACCTCCACCCCCGGCACCTTCCCCTGCAACCGCAGGAAATGTAAAACTTGCGCCCACACCTCCACACTCACTTCCCTCCAAGGCCCCAAGGGATCCTTCCATATCCGCCACAAGTTCACCTGTACCTCCACACACATCATCTATTGCATCCGCTGCACCCGATGTGGCCTCCTCTATATTGGTGAGACAGGCCGCTTACTTGCGGAACGCTTCAGAGAACACCTCTGGGCCGCCCGGACCAACCAACCCAACCACCCCGTGGCTCAACACTTTAACTCCCCCTCCCACTCCACCGAGGACATGCAGGTCCTTGGACTCCTCCACCGGCAGAACACAACTACACGACGGCTGGAGGAGGAGCGCCTCATCTTCCGCCTGGGAACCCTCCAACCACAAGGTATGATTTCAGATTTCTCCAGCTTCCTCATTTCCCCTCCCCCCACCTTGTCTCAGTCGGTTCCCTCAACTCAGCACCGCCCTCCTAACCTGCAATCCTCTTCCTGACCTCTCCGCCCCCACCCCACTCCGGCCTATCACCCTCACCTTGACCTCCTTCCACCTATCCCACCTCCATCGCCCCTCCCCCTAGTCCCTCCTCCCTACCTTTTATCTCAGCCTGCTTGGCTCTCTCTCTCTTATTCCTGATGAAGGGCTTATGCTCGAAACGTCGAATTCTCTATTCCTGAGATGCTGCCTGGCCTGCTGTGCTTTGACCAGCAACACATTTGCAGCTGTGATCCCCAGCATCTGCAGACCTCATTTTTTACTCTTTGTTAAATTATGACTATTGTATATATGATTTAATTGTACATCAATGTTTGTATTTGAGAGTTTTGTTTATTTTTGTAAATTTGCAAAAATGCTAAATTTCAATAAAAATATCTATAAAAAAAAGAACAAGAGAGGATTACTAAGAAGGAAATACGCAGAGAAAAAATGAGGTATGAAGGTAAACTGGCCAATAATATAAAGGAGGATAGTAAAAGCTTTTTTAAGTATGTGCCAGGCAAAAAATGGTTAAGACTAAAATTGGGCCCTTGAAGACAGAAACAGGGGAAAATATTACAGGGAACAAAGAAATGGCAGAAGAATTGAATTGGTACTTCAGATCTGTGTTCACTGGGGAAGACACAAGCAATCTCCCTGAGGTAACAGTGACTGAAGGACCTGCACTTAAGGGAATCTGTATTTGCCAGGATTTGGTGTTGGAGAGACTGTTAGGTCTGAAGGTTGATAAGTCCCCGGGGCCTGATGGTCTACATCCCAGGGTACTGAAGGAGGTGGCTCGGGAAATCGTGGATGCGTTGGTGATTATTTTCCAGAGTTCGATAGATTCGGGATCGGTTCCTGAGGATTGGAGGATGGCTAATGTTGTACCACTTTTTAAGAAAGGTGGGAGAGAGAAAGCAGGAAATGATAGACCAGTTAGTCTGACCTCAGTGGTGGGAAAGATGCTGGAGTCTATTATAAAGGATGAGATTACAGCACATCTGGATAGTAGTAACAGGATAGGTCAGAGTCAGCATGGATTTATGAAGGGGAAATCATGCTTGATTAATCTTCTTGAATTTTTTGAGGATGTAACTCTGAAGATGGACGAGGGAGATCCAGTAGATATAGTGTACCTGGACTTTCAGAAAGCTTTTGATAAAGTCCCACACAGGAGGTTAGTGAGCAAAATTAGGGCGCATGGTATTGGGGGCAAAGTACTAACTTGGATTGAAAGTTGGTTGGCTGATAGGAAACAAAGAGTAGTGATAAACGGCTCTATTTCGGAATGGCAGGCAGTGACCAGTGGGGTACCGCAGGGCTCTGTACTGGGACCGCAGCTTTTTACAATATATGTTAATAATATACACGATGGTATTAATAGTAACATTAGCAAATTTGCTACTGATACAAAGCTGGGTGGCAGGGTGAAATGTGATGAGGATGTTAGGAGATTACAGGGTGACCTGGACAGGTTAGGTGAGTGGTCAGATGCATGGCAGATGCAGTTTAATGTGGATAAATGTATGGTTATCCACTTTGGTGGCAAGAACAGGAAGGCAGATTACTACCTCAATAGACTCAATTTAGGTAAAGGGGCAGTACAAAGAGATCTGGGTGTTCTTGCACACCAGTCAATGAAGGTAAGCATGCAGATACAGCAGGTAGTGAAGAAGGCTAATAGCATGCTGGCCTTCATAACAAGAGGGATTGAGTACAGAAGCAAAGAGGTTCTTCTGCAGCTGTACAGGGCCCTGGTGAGACCACACCTGGAGTACTGTGTGCAGTTCTGGTCTCCAAATTTGAGGAAAGACATTCTGGCTATTGAGGGAGTGCAGCGTAGGTTCATGAGGTCAATTCCTGGAATGGCGGGACTACCTTACACTGAAAGACTGGAGCGACTGGGCTTGTATACGCTTGAGGTTAGAAGACAGAGCGGGGATCTGATTGAGGCATATTAAGATTATGAAAGGATTGGACACTCTGGAGGCAGGAAACATGTTTCCGCTGATGGGTGAGTGCCGAACCAGAGGACACAGCTTAAAAATACGGGGTAGACCATTTAGGACAGAGATGAGGAGAAACTTCTTCACCCAGAGAGTGGTGGCTGTGTGGAATGCTCTGCCCCTGCGGGCAGTGGAGGCCCAGTCTCTGGATTCATTTAAGAAACAGTTGGATAGAGCTCTCAAAGATAGTGGAATCAAGGGTTATGGAGATAAGGCAGGAACAGGATACTGATTAGGAATGATCAGCCATGATCATATTGAATGGTGGTGCAGGCTCGAAGGGCTGAATGGCCGACTCCTGCACCTATTGTCTATTGTGAGTGTCTGTGTGACACTGTGATTGTGTTTAACACATTGTAAGTGTCTGTGTGTGACTCTGTGATTGTGTTTAACACATTGTGAGTGTCTGTGTGACACTGTGATAGTGTTTAACAGATTGTGAGTGTCTGTGTGTGACACTGTGATTGTGTTTAACACATTGTGAGTGTCTGTGTGACACTGTGATTGCGTTTAACAAATTGTGAGTGTCTGTGTGTGACTCTGTGATTGTGTTTAACACATTGTGAGTGTCTGTGTGTGACACTGTGATCGTGTTTAACACATTGTAAGTGTCTGTGTGACACTGTGATTGTGTTTAACACATTGTGAGTGTCTGTGTGTGACTCTGTGATTGTGTTTAACACATTGTGAGTGTCTGTGTGTGACACTGTGATCGTGTTTAACACATTGTAAGTGTCTGTGTGACACTGTGATTGTGTTTAACACATTGTGAGTGTCTGTGTGTGACTCTGTGATTGTGTTTAACACATTGTGAGTGTCTGTGTGACACTGTGATTGTGTTTAACAGATTGTGAGTGTCTGTGTGTGACTCTGTGATTGTGTTTAACACATTGTGAGTGTCTGTGTGACACTGTGATAGTGTTTAACAGATTGTGAATGTCTGTGTGTGACACTGTGATTGTGTTTAACACATTGTGAGTGTCTGTGTGACACTGTGATTGCGTTTAACAAATTGTGAGTGTCTGTGTGTGACTCTGTGATTGTGTTTAACACATTGTGAGTGTCTGTGTGTGACACTGTGATCGTGTTTAACACATTGTAAGTGTCTGTGTGACACTGTGATTGTGTTTAACACATTGTGAGTGTCTGTGTGTGACTCTGTGATTGTGTTTAACACATTGTGAGTGTCTGTGTGACACTGTGATTGTGTTTAACAGATTGTGAGTGTCTGTGTGTGACTCTGTGATTGTGTTTAACACATTGTGAGTGTCTGTGTGACACTGTGATAGTGTTTAACACATTGTGAGTGTCTGTGTGTGACTCTGTGATTGTGTTTAACACATTGTGAGTGTCTGTGTGACACTGTGATAGTGTTTAAGAGATTGTGAGTGTCTGTGTGACACTGTGATTGTGTTTTACAGATTGTGAGTGTCTGTGTGTGACTCTGTGATTGTGTTTAACACATTGTGAGTGTCTGTGTGACACTGTGATAGTGTTTAACAGATTGTGAGTGTCTGTGTGACACTGATTGTGTTTAACACATTGTGAGTGTCTGTGTGTGACTCTGTGATTGTGTTTAACACATTGTGAGTGTCTGTGTGACACTGTGATAGAGTTTAACAGATTGTGAGTGTCTGTGTGACACTGATTGTGTTTAACACATTGTGAGTGTCTGTGTGTGACTCTGTGATAGTGTTTAACACATTGTGAGTGTCTGTGTGTGACTCTGTGATTGTGTTTAACACATTGTGAGTGTCTGTGTGACACTGTGATAGTGTTTAACACATTGTGAGTGTCTGTGTGTGACACTGTGATTGTGTTTAACACATTGTGAGTGTCTGTGTGTGACTCTGTGATAGTGTTTAAAACATTGTGAGTGTCTGTGTGTGACTCTGTGATTGTGTTTAACACATTGTGAGTGTCTGTGTGACACTGTGATAGTGTTTAACAGATTGTGAGTGTCTGTGTGTGACACTGTGATTGTGTTTAACACATTGTGAGTGTCTGTGTGTGACTCTGTGATAGTGTTTAACACATTGTGAGTGTCTGTGTGTGACTCTGTGATTGTGTTTAACACATTGTGAGTGTCTGTGTGACACTGTGATAGTGTTTAACACATTGTGAGTGTCTGTGTGTGACACTGTGATTGTGTTTAACACATTGTGAGTGTCTGTGTGACACTGTGATTGCGTTTAACAAATTGTGAGTGTCTGTGTGTGACACTGTGATCTTGTTAAACACATTGTGAGTGTCTGTGTGTGACACTGTGATTGTGTTTAACACATTGTGAGTGTCTGTGTGTGACACTGTGATAGTGTTTAACACATTGTGAGTGTCTGTGTGTCACACGGTGATAGTGTTTAACAGATTGTGAGTGTCTGTGTGACACTGTGATTGTGTTTAACACATTGTGAATGTCTGTGTGTGACACTGTGATTGTGTTTAACACATTGTGAGTGTCTGTGTGACACTGTGATAGTGTTTAACACATTGTGAGTGTCTGTGTGTGACACTGTGATTGTGTTTAACACATTGTGAGTGTCTGTGTGTGACACTGTGATCGTGTTTAACACATTGCGAGTGTCTGTGTGACACTGTGATTGCGTTTAACACTCTGTGAGTGTCTGTGTGTGACTCTGTGATTGTGTTTAACACATTGTGAGTGTCTGTGTGACACTGTGATTGTGTTTAACAGATTGTGAGTGTCTGTGTGTGACACTGTGATTGTGTTTAACACATTGTGAGTGTCTGTGTGACACAGTGATCGTGTTTAACACATTGTGAGTGTCTGTGTGTGACACTGTGATTGTGTTTAACACATTGTGAGTGTCTGTGTGTGACACTGTGATTGTGTTTAACAGATTGTGAGTGTCTGTGTGACACTGTGATTGTGTTTTACAGATTGTGAGTGTCTGTGTGTGACTCTGTGATTGTGTTTAACACATTGTGAGTGTCTGTGTGTGACTCTGTGATTGTGTTTAACACATTGTGCGTGTCTGTGTGTGACACTGTGATAGTATTTAACACATTGTGAGTGTCTGTGTGACACTGTGATTGTGTTTAACAGATTGTGAGTGTCTGTGTGTGACTCTGTGATTGTGTTTAACACATTGTGAGCGTCTGTGTGACACTGTGATAGTGTTTAACAGATTGTGAGTGTCTGTGTGTGACACTGTGATTGTGTTTAACACAATGTGAGTGTCTGTGTGTGACACTGTGATACTGTTTAACACGTTGTGAGTGTCTGTGTGTGACTCTGTGATTGTGTTTAACACATTGTGAGTGTCTGTGTGTGACACCGTGATCGTGTGTAACACATTGTGAGTGTCTGTGTGTGACACTGTGATCGTGTTTAACAGATTGTGAGTGTCTGTGTGACACTGTGATTGTGTTTAACACATTGTGAGTGTCTGTGTGTGACACTGTGATAGTGTTTAACACATTGTGAGTGTCTGTGTGTGACACTGTGATCGTGTTTAACACATTGTGAGTGTCTGTGTGACACTGTGATTGTGTTTAACACATTGTGAGTGTCTGTGTGACACTGTGATCGTGTTTAACACATTGTGAGTGTCTGTGTGTGACACTGTGATTGTGTTTAACACGTTGTGAGTGTCTGTGTGACACTGTGATTGTGTTTAACAGATTGTGAGTGTCTGTGTGTGACACTGTGATTGTGTTTAACACATTGTGAGTGTCTGTGTGTGACTCTGTGATTGTGTTTAACACATTGAGTGTCTGTGTGACACTGTGATTGCGTTTAACACATTGTGAGTGTCTGTGTGTGACACTGTGATTGTGTTTAACATATTGTGAGTGTCTGTGTGTGACACTGTGATTGTGTTTAACACGTTGTGAGTGTCTGTGTGACACTGTGATTGTGTTTAACAGATTGTGAGTGTCTGTGTGTGACACTGTGATTGTGTTTAACACATTGAGTGTCTGTGTGACACTGTGATTGCGTTTAACACATTGTGAGTGTCTGTGTGTGACTCTGTGATTGTGTTTAACACATTGTGAGTGTCTGTGTGTGACTCTGTGATTGTGTTTAACAGATTGTGAGTGTCTGTGTGTGACACTGTGATTGTGTTTAACACATTGTGAGTGTCTGTGTGACACTGTGATTGTGTTTAACAGATTGTGAGTGTCTGTGTGTGACTCTGTGATTGTGTTTAACACATTGTGAGTGTCTGTGCGACACTGTGATCGTGTTTAACACATTGTGAGTGTCTGTGTGTGACACTGTGATAGTGTTTAACACAATGTGAGTGTCTGTGTGTGACACTGTGATAGTGTTTAACACATTGTGAGTGTCTGTGTGTGACTCTGTGATTGTGTTTAACACATTGTGAGTGTCTGTGTGTGACACTGTGATTGTGTTTAACACAATGTGAGTGTCTGTGTGTGACACTGTGATCGTGTTTAACACATTGTGAGTGTCTGTGTGTGACACTGTGATTGTGTTTAACACAATGTGAGTGTCTGTGTGTGACACTGTGATCGTGTTTAACACATTGTGTGTGTCTGTGTGTGACACTGTGATTGTGTTTAACACAATGTGAGTGTCTGTGTGTGACACTGTGATCGTGTTTAACACATTGTGAGTGTCTGTGTGTGACACTGTGATTGTGTTTAACACAATGTGAGTGTCTGTGTGTGACACTGTGATCGTGTTTAACACATTGTGAGTGTCTGTGTGTGACACTGTGATTGTGTTTAACACATTGTAAGTGTCTGTGTGACACTGTGATTGTGTTTAACACAATGTGAGTGTCTGTGTGTGACACTGTGATTGTGTTTAACACATTGTAAGTGTCTGTGTGACACTGTGATTGTGTTTAACACATTGTGAGTGTCTGTGTGTGACTCTGTGATCGTGTTTAACACATTGTGAGTGTCTGTGTGTGACACTGTGATCATGTTTAACACATGATTTGGAGGTGCCAGTGTTGTATTGGGGTGTACAAAGTTAAAATTCATATAACACCAGATTATAGTCCAACTGGTGTAATTGGAATCACTAGCTTTCAGAGCGCTGCTCCATCAGGTGGTTGTGGAGTATAAGATTGTAAGACAGAATTTATAGCAAAAATTTACAGTGGGTTGTAACTGAAATTATGTATTGAAAAAGACCTGGATTGCTTGTTAAGTCTAGGATGAACATGTTGGTTTCAGTTCTTTCATATGTAAATTGCAAAACGTTTTAAAAGTTACATTCTCAGGTTAACTTTAACAATAGATGTCATGTCGGCCCAGATAGTGTATTGAAGGTGCGAGCTGTCCTGTGTGAGACTCTGTGCCCCAATGGTCAGACTGCTTCTAATCTAAAAAAGGGATTTACAGAATGTTACAGAATCAAACTGCATGAATCCGTGTAAGATTCTGTACATCTCTTTTTTAGATGAGAATCACTCTGACCATTGTGGGACAGAGTCTCACACAGGGCACCTCACACCTTCAGTACATTACCTGGGCCGACATGACACCTATTGTTAACGTTCACTTGAGAATATAACATTTTTAAAATGTTCTGTGATTTACATATGAAAGAACTGAAACCAATATAATTTAGAGATGCCGGTGTTGGACTGGGATGTACAAAGTTAAAAATCACACAACACCAGGTTATAGTCCAATAGGTTTAATTCGAAGCTCCGAAAGTTAGTGTGCTTCCAATTAAACCTGTTGAACTGTAACGTGAAACCAACAAGTTCATTCTACAAGATGAGAGACTTAACAAACAATCTAGATTTTTTTTCAATGTATAATTTCAGTTAGATTACACTGTAAACTTTTGCTATAAATTCTGTGTCTTACAATCTTATACTCCACACCATCTGATGGAGCAGTGCTCTGAAAGCTAGTGCTTCCAAATAAACCTGTTGGACTATAACCTGGTGTTGTGTGATTTTTAAGTTTGCCCACACAGACAGTCGTGTGAGAGTGGGATTGAACCTGGGTCCATGGCCCCGTGAGGCAGGGTGCCACTCTAACATCACCACCTCCCCCCCCCCCACCTCCAACCCCACAACATCACTGAGTCTGACCGAGAATGCCCTTTGGAAGATGAACCTCCCCTCCCCACGCACCCGTATTTTGGGGCACACAGCTTTCCCCTCGGCTGCCAATTAGGCAGCACACTGTCACCGTGGCCACTCAGCCCCAGCCAGGCTGGATCAAGGACAAGGTGCATTGGCCAGAGACAGGGTCAGGCAGCTCGGGGGAGGGGTGGGGGAGTCGGGGGGGGGGGGGGGAGCGGAAAACCAGAACTAACGCAGGGAGAAATAAAACACCAGAAACTAAAACCTGACAGCACCTGTCCAGAAGGGAGAGACAGGGAGAGCTGGGGGTGGGGGGGGTGGGGGGGGGGGGGGGGGTGGTGGGAGTGGGGGGAGAAAGAGAGACAGTGGGGAGAGAGAGAGAGTTGGTGAAAGAGTGGGGAGAGACAGGGACAGTTGGTGGGAGTGGGGAGTGATGGAGAGTTGGGGGGAGGGGGAGGGAGGGAGAGTTTGAGAGAGTGGGGAGAGATGGCGAGTAGGGGGAGGGGGAGAGGGACAATTGAGGGGAGTGGGTAAAAAGAGGGAGGGTTGGGGGAAGGGGAGAGAGAGAGTGGGGGTAGGGGAGAGTGGGAGAGTTCGGGGAGGGAGGAGAGTGGGAGAGTTGGGGGAGGGGGAGAGAGGGATAGTTGGAGGGAGGGGGAGAGTTGGGGAGGGAGAGAGAGAGGGAGAGTTGGGGGGGGAGGGGGAGAGTGGGAGAGTTGGGTGGAGGGGGAGAGAGAGGGAGAGTTGGGGGGAAGGGGAGAGTGGGGAGAGGGGGAGAGAGGAAGAGTTGCGGGAGGGGGAGAGAGGAAGAGTTGCGGGAGGGAGAGTAGAGGGGAGGGGGAGATGGGAGAGTTGGGGGAGGGGGAGAGTTGTGAGAGAGAGGGAGAGTCGGGGGAGGGGAGAGAGAGGGAGAGTGGGGAGAGAGGGAGAGAGGAAGAGTTGGGAGAGGGGGAGAGAGGGAGAGTCGGGGGAGGGGAGAGAGAGGGAGAGTGGGTAGAGAGAGGGAGAGTGGGGAGAGAGAGGGAGAGTTGGGGAGAGAGAGGGAGAGTGTGGGGTGGGGGAAAGACGGAGAGCTGGGGGGAGGGGGAGAGTGGGTGAGTTGGGGAGAAGAGTGGGTGAGTTGGGGTAGGGGAGAGAGTGTGAGAGTTGGGGGGTGGGGGAAGAGAGGGTGAGTTGAGGGGGGGAGAGTGGGTGAGTTGGGGGAGGGGGAGAGAGGGAGAGTTGGGGGAGGGGAGCGAGGGAGAGTTGGAGGGAGGGGGAGAGTTGGGGAGGGGGAGAGTTGGGGAGGGGAGAGAGGGAGAGTTGGAGG
>NC_083417.1:2506745-2516745 GCF_020745735.1 Hemiscyllium ocellatum
ACTGTCCCCTCATCAAACACTTGCAACACAGGGACAGCACAGGGTGAGATGCAGAGTAAAGCTCTCTCTACATTGTCCCCTCATCAAACACTCCCAGGGACAGGGACAGCACAGGGTGAGATGCAGAGTAAAGCTCTCTCTACACTGTCCCCTCATCAAACACTTGCAGCACAGGGACAGCACAGGGTGAGATACAGAGTAAAGCTCCCTCTACACTGTCCCCCCATCAAACACTTGCAGCACAGGGACAGCACAGGGTGAGATACAGAGTAAAGCTCTCTCTACATTGTCCCCTCATCAAACACTCCCAGGGACAGGGACAGCACAGGGTGAGATACAGAGTAAAGCTCCCTTTACACTGTCCCCTCATCAAACAGTTGCAGCACAGGGACAGCACAGGGTTAGATACAGAGTAAAGCTCCCTCTACATTGTCCCCTCATCAAACACTCCCAGGGACAGGGACAGCACAGGGTTAGATACAGAGTAAAGCTGTCTTTGCACCCCATTAAACATTCCCAAGACAGGGACAGCATGGGGTTAGATATAGAGTAAAGCTCCTTGTCTATATGATTTTCTAACCCTGCTTGTGCAGAGTATTTGATGGTTTCTGACACATTTACAGACAGGGCCATGACCCTGTGGAACATTGTTACACATGTTAGTCAATCTTTTACCAATAACAGTTCCATTCCCCTTGTCCAGAATTGTAATCATTTTCTTTCATTCCGGAGCAAATAATTGGGCATAAAGTAACAAACAGTCAAATCTAATCTGGGTTTCAGACGATGCTTTGAGGTTTATGAACATCATCTGGATTTACAGATTAGATTACAGCTTCGGAATCACCCACTCCACACTCTGGTTTTATGGAGTGCACTCTCAGCCCGGTACTGGTCACAGAGTTCAGCGTTGTGACTGGTCCCTCTGCTGCTGCTGTTTCATTTCGGAGAATGTTGCTCAGGCGACTCTTGGGTTCAGTCCTGGTCTGAGCTGATTGGGTCAAGTGTCCAGGGTCTGCATGGGTCACAGATGGAATATAAACATTGCGCGAGAGGATAGGGGCTAGACAGACCCTGACAAGAGGTTTGACGAGAGTCTGAATTTATTAAAAGCAGTGAGGAGAGTGTTGCTGGGTGGAGTAGCAGAGAGAGTCTGATTCTAGTGTAGCTGCTCGGATAGATTCCTCACGTGTGTCTCACAGCCTCCTGGGGGACACGTTAACCAGAGGGACACTGATGGGTACAAGCTCTGTCACTTCCATTCCTTTCAGTAAGAGGGTTCAGCAGGGCTGTCGTCCAGCGTTTAAAATACCAGAGGGTCTTTACCACAAAATGGTAAAATGCTACTATTCACTTTGGTGGGAGAGGGTCTTCAAATTAAAATGCTGCCATTGAGAAAGGAAATGAGGAAATCTGTCCCATGATACGGAGCAGTGCAAAACTGGAACTGTCTGTCCCAAAAGCTGTGGATGTTGGGGGTCAGAAATCAAATAAGGTTTTCGTTTGAGAAAACATGAAGGAGTGTGGAACAAAGGGAATTGCCTGAAAATCCGCCCTGCCTGATTAGCTAGCAGGATCAGCTTGATGGGCCAGATGGCCTTCGCCTGTTTGTGTTTGAGGGGTCTTATGGAGTGGGACTTGTTTCTACCCACTCACACAGACACTGGTCCCTCTCCCAGAATGTTTAAGGGACTTAGGAAATTGTCAGGACAATTAGGAATATAGCGAAAGTTTACCAAATTGTTTCCTTGGATGACAGGACTAACATCTGAGGAGCAACTGACTTGGTTAGGATTATATTTGATAATGTTTAGAAGTATGAGGGAGATCTCATGGAAACCTATAAAGCTGTAACAGGATTAGACAGATTAGATGTGGGAAGGCTGTTCCTGATATTGGGAGAGTCCAGATCGAGGGGTAAGTCTTTCAGGACTGAATTGAGGAGAAATGCCTTCACCCAGAGAGTGGTGAACATGTAGATTCATTACCGCAAAGTGGTTGAGGTCAAAACATTGTATTTTCAAGAAGGAGGTGGATATAGCCGAGAGAATGATGCCTTCATCCTGTGAATGAATAAAAATAAAGTTTTTGTGGCTAAAGGGATCAAGCAATATGGGGGGAGGGCAGGATTAGGTTTGATCATCAGCCATGATCATATGGAATGGCAGAGTAGGCTTGAAGGGCCAGATGGCGTACTCCTGCTCCTATCTCCTCTGTTTCATTGCAATAAGGTTCCGGTGCGGGCATTTGAAGGCAACTGTGAATTTTCAGACAGAAAGGAGTCAAATGACATTGAACAATACCAGTTAGGAATGGGCAATAAACACCAGCCCTTCCAACAATAGTCAAGACATAGCCAACAAGGAAGAATGTCATGGGATCAATGTTGAGCTGGCCTTTTGACTGAACTTTCCAAGTCTCCCTCCATCTCCTGCCCTTTCCCCATTTTCCTGAAAATATTCCCCTGCAAATATCTATCCAATGCCCTTTGAACATTCTCACTGAATCAGCTTTGCCACAGTTTCAGGTACATTATATCTGAGTTCACACCATATTCCCCTTTGGTTCTTTGGCCAATTATCAGAAAGCCATGTCCCTAGGATATCGAAACACCTGTCAGTGAAAATATCTTTGCTCGGATTTATTTTAATTTTTTACATTTATTCAGAAATTGATCTGGACTCGCTACATAAACACAGTGGCTACAAGAGCAGGTCAAAGGTTAGGAATACTACGGTGAGTAACTCACCTCCTGACTCCCCAAAGCCTGTCACAAGTCAGGAGGGTGATGGAACACTCCCCAGATACCCGGATACGTGCAGCTCCAACAACACTCAAGAAGCTCAACACCATCCAGGACAAAGCAGCCGCGTGACTGGCACCACACCCACAAACATCCCCTCCCTCCACCACCAATGCTCAGTAGCAGCAGTGTGTTCTGCACTGCAGAAATTCACCAAAGATCCTCAGACAGCACCTTCCAAACCCTTGACCACTTCTATCTCAAAAGGGCAAGGGTAGCAGATACATGGGAACACCTTCACCTGCAAGTTCCCCTCCGAGCTCACCATCCTGACGACGGAAATATATTGCCGTTCCTTCAGTGTCAGAATCCTAGAATTCCCTCCCTAAGGACATTGTGGGTCATGGACTGCAGCGGTTCAAGAGGGCAGCTTACCCCCACCTTCCCAAGGGGTAATTAGGGACAGGAGAAAGTGAGGTCTGCAGATGCTGGAGATCAGAGCTGAAAATGTGTTGCTGGAAAAAGCGCAGCAGATCAGGCAGCATCCAAGGAACAGGAAAATTCAACGTTTCGGGCATAAGCCCTTCATCAGGAATGAGAAAGTGTCCAGCAGGCTAAGATAAAAGGTAGGAAGGAGGGACTTGGGGGAGGGGCGATGGAGATGTGATAGGTATCTATTCCTGATTAAGGGCTTATCCCGAAACGTCGAATTTCCTGTTCCTTGGTAATTAGGGACAGGCAATAAATGCTGACAGCCAGCCGTGCCCATGTGGAGTATACAGGAAATACCATGTTCTTTCAATGAGGCCATGGGAGTGTTTGCCTGACCTGTGTGTATCCCGCAGGTTATCAGCCAGCACTACCTCTGTTAGGAGTGGAGGTTATGTCCCGAAGTGACAGTTGAATCTTGTGAGTCAGGTTCAAAGATGTGAACTTAGTGCTAATCAGTGGGGATGCTGGTGATATGAGGGTCTGTGTGGGGGTGGAGGGTGGGGTGGGGGTGATAGGTGAGGATAGTGTTGGGGAGATAGAACAGCACTGGCTGGACCATTCGAGACCCTGTGGCAAGATCAGCTTAGGAGAAATAACAAGAAAAACCACTGTCCCAACCAAAGCAGGATTGTTTTAATTACATTTGAACGTGCACAGTACATAGGTCACAGGTTTCCCTGAAGCATCTGCAAGTTAATGCGAAACGCCCTCTGATAATGTCCCAATTATAAAGCCTCAGCCGACAGGTTACAGTGTGTTTGTGACATACTGCTGACAACTCAGTAACTGCAGGGACATTAGGTGTCAGCTCAGACACTCACACCCCCCCCCCAAAACAAAACACAGAGAAACAGCCAGACATCTGAGGGGGCAGCTGGATATGAGAAATGTTAATAACAGTACCATTCAATAAGAACTGTCATGGAAATACCCGATAGACTGGATTTGGAAAATGAAATGTTTTCTTGCAGAGATTGGTGGAAATCCAAAACAAACACAGAATGCTGGAGAAACTCAGCATGTCTGGCTGCCTCTGTGAAGAGAGAAACAGAGTTAACATGTCGGGTCCAGTATAACTATTCTACTTTCTAAAGTAAGCTAACAGAATGATCTAATACAGAATAAGGCTATTCAGCCCACTGTGCCCAGTGCTACCTGTCCAATTAGGCCCATTCCTCTTGTATTTCCCATAAATCCTCAGGTTTTTAAAAATGTGTTTATTCAACTCCTTTTGCAGATTATCACTGAATCAGCCTCCCACCACCCTTTCAGGCAGCACGTTCTAGATCACCACAACTTGCTGGCTAAAACATTTCTCATCTTCCCTCAGGCTTTGCTATAATCTCCCTGCCACTCCCCTCAATGTCTCCTGTTCCTATTATCCACAAGCCCTTCCCACATCATCTAGATTTGACTCACCATCCATTTTTGTTTGTACTCTGAATCCAAGCTGATACCCACTCAAAACCTTTCTCACCAGCCTGCCCAGTCTCATAACACCCCCCCCGGCCCAACCTGCTCCCACCCCACTGCCCTATCCCAGAGGCATCACTTTTAACATATGCCAATTCCACTCCTGTTTCCACAGACACCTTCCCCCCATCTCCATCTGCAACCCCACCCCATCTCCATCTGCAACCCCACCCTGTCTCCATCCAGATCCCGCACACCTCTCCATCTAGATTCCACAAACCCCCTCCACCCAGACCTCCCCACCCCCTTCAAACAGATCCCCCTTCCCATCCCACTCTGGATCTCCTTTCACTCTCTCCCCCTCTCCATCCAGACCCCAGTCCCCCTTCCCCTCTCTATCGGAACCCGTTCCCCTTCTCCATCCGGACTTCCTTCTGCTCTCCATCCAGACCCTCTCTCCCTCTCGATTGAGAGTTTACTGCTTTGGTTCAACCTTGAATGAGGACTGTGGATATCAGCGGGGAACGTGGATATCAGCGGGGAATGTGGATATCAGCGGGGAATGTGGATATCAGTGAGGAATGTGGATATCAGCGGGGAACGTGGATATCAGCGGGGAATGTGGATATCAGCGGGGAATGTGGATATCAGTGAGGAATGTGGATATCAGCGGGGAATGTGGATATCAGTGAGGAATGTGGATATCAGCGGGGAACGTGGATATCAGCGGGGAATGTGGATATCAGCGAGGAATGTGGATATCAGCGGGGAACGTGGATATCAGCGGGGAATGTGGATATCAGCGAGGAATGTGGATATCAGCGGGGAACGTGGATATCAGCGGGGAATGTGGATATCAGCGGGGAATGTGGATATCAGTGAGGAATGTGGATATCAGCGGGGAATGTGGATATCAGTGAGGAATGTGGATATCAGCGGGGAATGTGGATATCAGTGAGGAATGTGGATATCAGCAGGGAATGTGGATATCAGTGAGGAATGTGGATATCAGCGGGGAATGTGGATATCAGTGAGGAATGTGGATATCAGTGGGGAATGTGGATATCAGTGGGGAACGTGGATATCAGCGGGGAATGTGGATATCAGCGGGGAATGTGGATATCAGCGAGGAATGTGGATATCAACGGGGAACGTGGATATCAGCGGGGAATGTGGATATCAGCGGGGAATGTGGATATCAGTGAGGAATGTGGATATCAGTGGGGAACGTGGATATCAGCGGGGAATGTGGATATCAGTGAGGAATGTGGATATCAGCGGGGAATGTGGATATCAGTGAGGAATGTGGATATCAGCAGGGAATGTGGATATCAGTGAGGAATGTGGATATCAGCGGGGAATGTGGATATCAGTGAGGAATGTGGATATCAGTGGGGAACGTGGTTATCAGTGGGGAACGTAGATATCAGCGGGGAATGTGGATATCAGTGAGGAATGTGGATATCAGCGGGGAATGTGGATATCAGTGAGGAATGTGGATATCAGCAGGGAATGTGGATATCAGTGAGGAATGTGGATATCAGCGGGGAATGTGGATATCAGCGGGGAACGTGGATATCAGCGGGGAATGTGGATATCAGCGAGGAATGTGAATATCAGCGGGGAACGTGGATATCAGGGGGAACGTGGATATCAGCGGGGAACGTGGATATCAGTGAGGAACGTGGATATCAGGGGGAACGTGGATATCAGCGGGGAATGTGGATATCAGCAAGGAATGTGGATATCAGCGGGGAATTTGTGAAACTTTAGATTAGATTACTTACAGTGTGGAAACAGGCCCTTCAGCCCAACAAGTCCACACCGACACGCCGAAGCGCAACCCACCATACCCCTACATTTACCCCTTACCTAACACTACGGGCAATTTAGCATGGCCAATTCACCTGACCCGCACATCTTGGGTTGTGGGAGGAAACCGGAGCACCCGGAGGAAACCCACGCAGACACAGGGAGAATGTGCAAACTCCACACAGACAGTCGCCTGAGGCGGGAATTGAACCCAGGTCTCTGGTGCTGTGAAGCAGCAGTGCTAACCACTGTGCCACCGTGCCGCCCAACTTGAAAGGGTTCAGAAAAGATTTACAAGGATGTTGCCAGGGTTGGAGGATTTGAGCTATAGGGAGATGCTGAACAGGCTGGGGCTGCTTTGCCTGGAGCGTCAGAGGATGAGGGGTGACCTTTACAAAATTATGAGGGCATGGATAGGATAAATAGACAAAGTCTTTTTCCCTGGGGTCAGGGAGTCCAGAACTAGAGGGCATAGGTTTAGGGTGAGAGGGGAAAGATATAAAAGAGACCCAAGGGGCAACTTTTTCACACAGAGGGTGGTACAGGTATGGAATGAGCTGCCAGAGGAAGTGGTGGAGGTTGGTACAATTGCAACATTTAAAAGGCATCTGGATGGGTATAAGAATAGGAAGGGTTTGGAGGGATATGGGCCGGGTGCTGGCAGGTGGGACTAGATTGGGTTGGGATATGTGGTTGGACCAAAGGGTCTGTTTCCGTGTTGTACATCTCTATGACTCTATCAATGAAGACTGTGGATATCAGCGAGGAATACGGATATCAACGTCACAAAAGAGGCAGAAATGGAGAAGGGAAGACGAAGGAGAATTAAAGAGAAAAACACAAACACAAAGAGTGGCACGGAGGGGGAGAAATCAAATGGAGGCAGAACAGAGAGCTATCACTCAGCATGAGATTACACTGAATGACATTTAAACGTGAAATGATAACCACACAAATACTTATGTACGTTGAAACTGACTTAGAGCATAATTCCATTCATAGAATTCCTCCCATACAGAAAGAGATCATTCGGCCCATCATTGTTACCACTGATCCTCCAAAGAGAATCCCACCCTATCCCTGAAACCCTGTGTTTATCATGGCACCTCACCTGTACATCCCTGGATACTATGTGCAATTTAACATGGTCAATCCACCAAAACCACATATCATAGGACTGTGGGATGAAACCAGAGGATGCAGAGGAAATCTATGCAGACACAGGGAGAATGTGCAAACTCCACATAGACAGTTGCCCAAGCCTGGAATTGAACCCAGGTGCTGTGAGGGAGCAGTGTTGACCCCAGGACACATTTTGAGACAAACATTGACTGTACCTGGAGAACGATCAACCCAGTGAAAGATGGCCTTTGGTCTACCCTAACCTTGTTGGTCTTCCAGGTGAAGAGTTGATCTCGACCAAGTGTTACATCGGATCCATCCTGACCAATCCCACAGGAAGGTAGCACCTTCAAGTTGCTGTTTCAGATCTTCCACCTGGGGTCCTCCCAATGTGCAGCGTGTTCACTGACTGACCCATACATTGAGATTCACCTCCTTTCAGAATGAACACGTATATCATCTTCAACTCCAACAGAGAGAAGGAATGACACTCTGGTCACCACAGAAATCAGGAATTGTAACTTTAGATCGGAAAGTTGCAAATGTCCCTCTGAGATGGGAGATGCACAACGCTATATATTTATCAGTTGGACAATAAACCTGCAGAAGCCGCAGAAATTGATTAGAATCAGAGGCTGTGAGTGATCTGGGCTTTAGTAGGATGAATAGTGGTGGAATTATGGGAGATGTTCAGTGAGGTTCATCTTGCTGCCTTTTGTTTGCTTTTCTCTAGTGGTGAGGCGAGAGTCTCGTCAGACAGTTCCGAGTTCTCAATTGTTTGTTAGAGAATGCACCATGGGTTGCAAATTTACCAAATTACCATCAGGACAATTCTACATGGAAACCAGTGGGTTCTTAGAGTGTTCAACTCACCATGTGCTTCAAAACCCTCCATGCTGAACATTGGGAACCAGCATCTTTGGCACGCTCCGAAGGCGCAAAGCACCCCAGACACCCCACATGGAACAGAGAACAGTACAGCACAGAACTCCTCAGGCAATGGAATTAAACATGAGACCAACCTCATGGCACACCCCCAATTCACATGCAGATGCTTCTACACTTCAATGTTGCACCTCCCACTGCACCAGCAACTATCATTATAATATCGCAGCAAGGACATTTTGTGCTCAGAGACAGACACCTAGCTGATAGAACTGGAGCAGGCTTCATCTCTCGGCTCTCTGTTTGCTGTCATAACACTTGCTTACCCAGAGCCCACACAGATACTCAAAGCATCTCTGCCTTGTGAATTGCTATAACACTATAAGACATAGGAGCCTCATTCCTGATGAAGGGCTTATGCCTGAAACGTTGATTCTCCTGCTCCTCGGATGCTGCCTGACCTGCTGTGCTTTTCCAGCACCACACTCTTGACTCTGATCTCCAGCATCTGACAATCTTCACTTTCTCCATAGGAGCAGAATTAGGCCATTCAGCCCATCAAGTCTCTTCTACCGTTCAATCATGGCTAATACATTTCTCAAGCCCATTTGCCTGCCTTCTGTCCATAACCCTTTATTCCCCTAACTAATCAAGAACCTATCTAAGTCTGTCTCAAATACACTCAATGACTTTGTCTCCACAGTCCTCTGTGGCAATACGTTCCTCAGAATTACCACCGGCTGCCTGAGGAAATGTCTCCTCATCTCCACTCGAAAGGGCCACCTCTTCACCGTGAGGCTCTGCCCTCAGATCCTGGTCTCTTCTCCCTGTGAGAACATCTTCTCCATGGATGTAGGTTTGCTCACTGAGCTGGAAGGTTCATTTCTAGACGTTTCGTCACCCTACTAGGTAACATCTTCAGTGGGCCTCCAGGCAAAGACCTGTTGATAATTCCTGCTTTCTATTTATATGTTTGGGTTTCTTTGGTTTGGTGATGTCATTTCCTGTGGTGACATCACATCCGGCGGTGATATAATTTCCGGATCTGTTTCTCAAGGGGTGGTAGATGGAGTCTAACTGAATGTGTTTGTTGTTAGAGTTTTAGTTGGAATGCTATGTTTCTAGGAATTCTCATGTATGTCTTTGTTTGGCTTGTCCTAGGATGGATGTGTTGTCCCAGTCGAAGTAGTGTCCTTCATCACCTGTATGGAAGGATTCTCGTGAGAGAGGGTCATGTCGTTTTGTGGCCAATTAATGTTCATGTATCCTGGTGGCTAGTTTCCTGCCTGTTTATCCAATGTAGTGTTTGTTATAGTCCTTGCACGGTATTTTGTAAATGACATTAGTTTTGCTTGTTGTCTGTATAGGGTCTTTCAAGCTGCTGTTTTAGTGTGTTGGTGGGTTTATGGGCTACCACGATGCCAAGGGGTCTGAGTAGTCTGGCAGTCATTTCCGAGATGCCTTTGATGTAGGGAAGAGTGGCTAGGGTTTCTGGACACGTTTTGCCCGCTTGTTTGGGTTTGTTGCTGAGAA